>NW_028189581.1:0-18507 GCF_048542155.1 Nylanderia fulva
TTTAAAAACTTTTCCACTGTATAAGATAGTTAAAAATAAAATGTTTTTTTGAGACCAAACTGAATTTTAAAAAAAATGTGCAGATAATTTATATTGTTTTTCCACAATTTTTAAATTATTAAATATTTTAATTTTGAATTTTTTAATTATCACAATATTTTAAAGATAAAAAAATGTTTAGAACTAATAATTTTTTTTTGAATTTATGATTGAAAAAAAATACATATCCGTGACATTTTTCTCTTCTTTTTCATATTCATAAAAAAGAAAGAAACGAATATTCAAAAAACGTAAAAAGAGTAATAAGATGTGTAAGTGGATGATTAATATAGGGGTGCAAATGTGTTTTTTCCCAAAAAACCCGTGGACACGCAATACATATTTAAAATGCAGTCACCGCGCGGTTTCATTTCCATATAGTTGTGAATTTTTGTATTTTTCTGCAAAACGATTTAGGCACCAGCTAAAGCAATGATTTATTAATTTTGGGCCGATCATGCATCGAAAAAAGCCAGAAACCAGTTAAAATGTATATTTGTGAGTGTACGTGGTACTGCGCAATGCTACGCTTTTTATATTTTTCTCCGCGTGCAAATATCTCGTATCACTTCCATCTGTATGCTGATCAAATGCATCACTAATTTTAGCTATATTTCTTGTTCTTTTTTAAAAACGTTAGGTTATATTTCGTATCTATATGTGCAGTGTCTGTGTATATTTTTTTTAAGTTATTGTTTTTGGGTAAAGTCAGGACTGTGATATTTTTACTAAATTTTTTATAAAATTTTAATATAATTTACATATAAAATTTATTATTCTCTTATTAAAAATTTTTTGAAATACAAATTTTACTATGATTTAAAAAATTTTCTAAAATTGTATTTTTTTTTAAAAAAGAAAAATTTATAAAAATTTGGGACCAAGTTGCAACAAAACTGCATATCACAAACTATATTAAAATCCTATAATTCGTAACAAAATTTATTTTTTTTATAGAAGAAAGATTGAATTTTATCTCATCTTTTAATATGCACATCAAGGAAAGATAAATTCGAATATTTTTTCTGAAAATTATTAAATAGTTCTGCAACTATATATACATTAACAATTGAGACGATTTCGAGACACGCAGTTATAACACAAATTCAAAAGCTCGACATGTATTGATATACACAGGTGGTGCGTGTGGGGGGTGTATCGTGATCGAGAAAATAGTCGTGCGACCGGAGAGCATCGTCCTTTCTGTCTCCGGAAGAAACTGGTTTGGATTTCGTGTCGGGGATGCCCGGTATACCGAGAAATACGGAGGAGAGAACCCGAGGCAATCTAATACGTCAAAATACTCGTTCGTTGTTCATTGTATCTTCTGGTCCTTCTCATAGGAAAGCCTTATATAAGAAATAAACCTTTCAGACTCGCGCAACTGTTCTTCATATCATTAAGTTTAAATGAAGTTGAACGTTCCTAACGAGAGTAAACTCGATTTCGAAACAACGCAGCTGAACCTTTCTTAATGAGCTTGGAGCTTCATTAATTCTTTCTTGTAATACCATATTGTCTTGTATATTAAAGCTTGCGTTGATCTGTGTGAAAAAGACCTTTTTATTGATCTAATAATAGAAATGTTCTCTAGAACATTTTTTTAGTGTTCTGTGTTCATCAGAGAATTAATTATTTTTAACAATAGTAAATAATAGTAAAAATTATATTTTATTTACAATATTATATATTACATTTTAGATTATATTCACAATACTATGTAGTTTAATTTATCAGAAATTCGTAAAGCTTTTTTGACTTTTATATTTTCAAATCTACATATCGATATAGCATCAAATCAAATTTAATATATATATCAAATTAAATTTATTATATTACACTCTCTCTACAATGTCGTTAGTTTCTAAAAATTCACAGGCAATAAAATTATTACAAACAAATCACGATTCCCGTCAACACACGACACGATGCTCTCGTATGCACACGATCTCTTGTATGCATTTATGTGTGAATTCAAGGCATTAATTTTTTCCGTGCCTAACATTATTCACATACTAGAACAAAAAACGTAAAAGAGAGAGACACATTCTTCCTGAATTTTCATTTCTTTTATCGTTATTCCAAGAGATAATAAAATTTTATTCATTTCTGGAAGTGTTCGCTCTCAAGTAGTCTTTTCGGAGTAAAGTATGATTTCATCTGTGAGACGAATATTTTTTTCGAGAAATGTGATGTATCGGAACGTATATTATATATCTGCGTTTAAAATATACGTAAATATTTTTAAATGGCTTGCAAATGCAAATAATGTGCTAAGCATAGTTGCAAAAAGATATGTTTATGTTCTTTTTCATATCAAGATTTAAAAAAAATATGCTTAATTAAAAAGACTACTTTAACAAATATTTTATAAAATTAAAATGTGAAATAAAAAATTTCGAAAATTAAAGCAATTTAGGCAATTATATGTTTACAGTTACAAGTTGAATAATTACAAAAAATTATCGGATAAAGAGTATTATTTAAATTAATGATTAACTTGGAATTAATTCAGAATTTCTTTGTAATTTAGAGAATATTTAATAGAAGTTATTTTATTTAAAAGAATTAATAATTTTACATTCGAAAAGTACGTACATACATAAATATTAATTAATTTCAGTTTATCAGCTATCTTGGAAATAAAGTAGATACCTTTTAATGAAACATTCTTATTTGCCTATTAGTATTTTTACTGCATTCTTTATCTTACATTAACTCTGCCATATAATAAAAGATTTTGACACTACCTAAATAATGTCGCGTGTTCTTAGTTCATATAGTAGCTGGATCGTTACTCATTTAGCAAATCATGTGCAAGGAGAATACAACTTTGCTTCTCTGTTCGCATGTTAAATCGCCGGCGTGGTAGCATTCATAAAGTTAATAGATCTGCAGTGCGCAATGAGTTTCAGGAAAACAACCGACATATATCTTCGTTGGTTTTCTCGTGGCCGTCCTACTTTACTATTTAATCTGTTAAGAACGTATATCACGCGTATTCTTTACGATCTTGCAGAAATATCTATGAATTTAACGATACGAGTGAAACTGATTATATTGTATCGGTGATGCTTTGATTTTATTTGAATAGGTAAATTAAAGTTTTAAATATTTAAATATAAAATTCAAGCATCACTAATACAATATAATCAGAAAACTGAATGTGAACACGTAAAGTAAAATCTATCTGAAATAAACTAATTGATCGTAAATTTTAAATTTGAATAAACATTAAAAAAAATCAGAAACGTTTGCAATGAGAAAATAAAAAAAATATATTTTATATTTCTGGGACTTAAAATTATTTGATTTTATTTAAGACATCCATGCTCTTTTTATTTTCTTATTACAGACGTTTCTGATGTTCTGAATGTTTACTCAAATTTAGAAAATAATATATATATATAATTATTTTCTAAATTATATTATAGATATAATATTAATTCAAAATAATTATATATAATGTATATATATACTAATATATATATAATATATATATATAATATATATATTATTTTCTAAATTTGAGTAAACATTCAGAACATCAGAAACGTCTGTAATAAGAAAATAAAAAGAGCATGGATGTCTTAAATAAAATCAAATAATTTTAAGTCCCAGAAATAAATATATATATTTTTTATTTTCTCATTGCAGGCGTTTCTGATTTTTTTAATGTTTATTCAACCCAGAGTGCCCAGAGTGTTGACCGATGCGCCAAAAAACAACACCGAGTGGAAGTTTGTGAAGAACTCAAGCAACTCTGTGCAGGGTAATCCCCAAATTTTCCCGGGGACTTTTTTTTTTTTCCTCGGCTGAAAAGGGAGCTCAAAGGACAAAAAGCTCGAGTCGGTTTAAAAGTAAAGTACTTGAAGGCCTCCCTGAACAGATCCCAGTCAAAGGGGTTCCAGAAATCTTATGAGCATGGGGAAAAGCGTTGGCAAAAATGTATTGACGCAGGGAAAGGGGCATAAAATTCGAACAATTTTTAAATTTTTTTACCTATACATTATATCCATTCATTCTTTTATTTGTGCATTGCGTCATATGTGAGATCGTCTACCGAAATAGGAGAGATGAAAAAATATAAAAAAAGAACGAAATGCTTTCCAATATATTTCGATCGCGAGTATGACGGAGTGAGGAAAACAAAAACCGTCAGATGTACGATTTGATGCGAAATTTTGGCGCGACTTAACGATCGATAACGGACGGCTGGGACAATGTAATTTTTTGCAGTCGCGTATATGCAGTTGCTCGTTGAAGTATAAAAGTTCGATGTGAATGGTGGCGTGCATTGTTTTTCGGAAACGAAATTTTCATCGACTATCGGAGAATCAAAGGGGAATATTTGATGTCATATTACGTGTAAGGTATGAAACGATGGCGGTCCGAACCTGATGATTTACAATTTACACAGGTGTGTGTGTGTGTGTATTCTGAAATTTTAGTCGAAATATACTTCGATAAAAGTCTACATATTTCAAGCTGCACAAATATATATGTACCAAGAATTTCTCAGATAAAAAATTATTTCATAGAAAATAAAAAAGAAAGAAAGAAAAATAAGTATTAAATATGTGTGTCACACATAAATCTTTTGATCTTTAGTCATAGAAAAAAGTATTAAACTTTCGCAAAATCATTGGAATCGATTACAAGTGAAACATATTCATTTCGCATATACTTATTCATCATACTCTGCCAAATGTTATATGTCGGTGTGAAGTCAGTTGACAAGGAGTTTCACTGATTTCGAAATTAAGATCTTGACTAAGCATTTTCTCCGAAAATTATTTGATTTATCTCTGACAAAGAGGCGCGCATGCTCTTCCTGACTTCATCGCGACACCAGACATCTCGGGCTAACGGTGCGCGTTTCATTGCTGATTCCAAAGCTCCCTGGATCGAGCTGGCTGATCTCTGGAAATTGGATACGTGATGGGACTTCGTGGGATTCGCGTAGGAACGATCCTCGAATCTTTACTGCTCGCTACTGCGAGCTTGTCGAGGTATACGTCTTCTATTTTCCAAGCATGTGCGCGCAAGCCATCGAATTTCATTAGTTAACAAATTTTCGCGACCTGCAGCACGAAAATAGTTTAGCGAATTAAATAGGTACATGGAATTCTTGAGACAATCATTATTAAGTGTGTCATTAGCTTATCTTCTCGCTTCGATATCTCGATTGCGTTTAAATATCCGCATGATTTCTTTAAACATTTTGAACAAATATTGAGAAAAAGGAAAGTTTTCTGGCAGCAAAAATAGTTTTAGATTATCTGAAAAAATTCCATTGAATTTCATTTAATACATATGCGTTATATAAAAGATATCATTAGTTGTTTATTCCTTTTAGAACTAAATGATTTAATTAATAATATTTTTAATAATCATTAGATAGATAAATTAAAATTTCGAATTTTTTAATTCACGTCTTTCTTTTTTTTTTTAAATAAAAGAGCTGAAGGAAAATCTTCGATAACTTTAACTTTTTTTTTATTTTTGTATTTTCTTTCGTTTTTTTCTTCTCGTGTCGGATAGATTTATCCCATCGTATTGAGTTGATATAATTAGAAGTAGTCTCTTATTTCTGCGTTGTGCTACAAATGTGATTTTAATATTACTTTCGATATTCCCGACTCGATATCAGAACATTACAAGGGACGAAGTTGGTTCCGTCGATTTCAATAAATCAGGCTAGATATTCGATAACAGACTTCGATCTCATCGGTTGGAAGATAAAGTCTAGTTACGGAAACCTGGATTTTGTTACTTGCTAACTAATAGTAAGGTGACCTATTTTGTCTTATCTACTTCCGGCTGGAATATCACCTGGATCGTAATTACATCTCGCGATGCAATTCAATATCACAGTTTAGTTCAGATATATATCTTAGAGATTATATATTAATAATTAAATTGATTTATATTTACGAGAAAGTATTTTCTTAGAAATATTTATATTGCAATAAAATTTAATATATTTTCGTATAATGTTAGTGTATAATATCTTAATTAATTTAACAGTAAATGTATACAAAATTTTCAATTATATATAGATCGATGTATATAGAATATGCAATTCAAAACTATACATATATAATAATTTAAAACTAGAAGAGAGAAAAACAATATTTCTTCTAATAGAATAAATCAAATAATTTTTAATGACCCAACTGCATAAAAAAATATCTTTATTGTTGGTTAGACATATAAATAAAGATATTTTTTTATGCCAGTTGGGTCGTTAAAATTATTTGATTTATTTTATTAATCACTGGCAAAAAAAAGGAATTACTACTTATTATTTTTCTAATAGTTTTCTTTTCCAATAAAATTATCTAATATAAGAGTTTTAACAAGGCTCTGTAATATAATATAAATTTAACGTATAAGACGGGCAACAAGAGCCAAATCGCGGATGACAATGCGTTATCCTAACGAACTAAATAATTTTTCGTTAGAATTAAATACCGGTGCACAAGGCACCAAATTTTTACTTGGACACGGCCAAGATTTTAAATATGAAATAATCTCATATTTTGAGATTTAATTTCAATACCCCTTTAACCCCCCTACGGAAAATAATAAATGAATGCAAGAGAAAAATATAGATCCGAAAATCGCTGAATCGGGAATCGAACCCGAGACTTTCGCTTGCCGGGCGATATATATATAACAGAGAAAAGTATAGAATCGAAAGGATCTGAATAGCTCAGCTGGAAGAGCATCGCCCGGCAAGCGAAAGGTCTCGGGTTCGATTCCCGATTCAGCGATTTTCGGATCTATATTTTTCTCTTGCATTCATTTATTTATTTTCCGTAGGGGGGTTAAAGGGGTATTGAAATTAAATCTCAAAATATGAGATTATTTCATATTAAAATCTTGGCCGTGTCCAAGTAAAAATTTGGTGCCTTGTGCACCGGTATTTAATTCTAACGAAAAATTATTTAGTTTCGTTAGGATAACGCATTGTCATCCGCGATTTGGCTCTTGTTGCCCGTCTTATACGTTAAATTTATATAAAATTATCTATTTTGGAGGTGATTAAGAAGGACTTTTATTTTCACCAATATTATAATAATATATTATATGTATATAATAATATTATATATATAATATATATAATAATATATAATAATATATTTATCTAATTTTACATACAATGCAAGAATTCGATATTGAAAAAATGTATGCAAGTATATAAAAATGTGATATTATGAAAAATTATTATTTCGACAAATATTCTACATAGCCATTACATGAATCCTTTCGGACACCCTGTATGCATACATACATGCGGGATCGTGGCGGTCGGATATATACGAGTGAAGGAAGCCTTATTTTAGCGGCACGACGCGCGGCGCATCTGAATGCTGCCAACGTTCCTCTGCCTACGGGTATCTATGTTCCTATAGAAAGGTGCTATGAAATACTCCTTTACGTTTTCTATACTGACTCCATGGATCATCCTTGGTTTCCGTTCACGTGAGGAAGCTCAACGCGCTCGCGCTCCTCCTCGTCACATTTATCGTCGACTATCTGATGACACAGGCGAAGGACTGCAGATTTGCAAAAATATGATAGTGCGCGACATGCCATGTTTATTTTCTATCTTTACGACTTGCGTCTTTAACTTGAAGGGAACCGTTGTCCTCATTTTGTTGCGAAGGAACTTCTCGGAAATCTTTTTTCGTTGATTATAAAAGTAAATTATTATTTTCAGTAGTTTAGGGTCAACGACAAAAATTTATATAGATCAGACAAGTTTGGATGAAAAATATTTTATCAATGTAAACTTGGCTGTTTGAGGTTTAGCAGAGATTAATTTGAATAATTACGTTTCCGTACTAAATCTCTTGGTCTTATCAGTATATTGGTCTTTATCAGTATGCGCTTTGACCTACTGTCGGGTACATTACGTATTCAAGGCGATTAGGGACGGTAGAGATCCTCAAGATGTTCTAATGTCTATACGAATAAATATATGTCTGCCAATTATTCGCTAAAATTTACTCTTTATTCCATAAATGTCTTGTTCAAAGAGAAACAAGTTCGAGGGATAACATAACACAATATTAATTTGTAACAATTAAATTGCTTTTGATTGATAAAAATATAGAAATTATTTATGAAGAGTCTATGAAAGTCTTGATTGTTAAATTATCTTAATACTACGAACTAGTGAAATTAACAAGAGCTCGTCAAAACTTGGAAATCAATTTGAATTTAAATTTGATTTAATTAAATCTTATCGATTGCGTGACAAAGAATCGTTACTGAAACAACGGACAGAGACCATTGAACTCTCCGGAGTGAATTATATAATTAATGACCGAATGGCAGAAAATAGAATTTTAGATTAAAGATTAAATGATTTTTTCTACAAACATTAAAACCTACTTTTAGATATAAAATTTACAGATGATTTTTGAACGATATATCGAAATATATAAAATATCCATATGGCTTATTCAAGATATAAAGTCTTCCTTTAAAAAATTCAAAAAGAGGCAATATGGTATATATGCATATATATCTGTATGCAACTATAGATGATTTTTTAAAAAAGATTTTTTTTCAAGTAACATTAAAAACTACTTTTAGATATAAAATTTAGCACAGATGATTTCGAACGATATATCGAATATATAAAATATTCATATGGCTTATTCAAGATATAAAATCTTCCATTAAAAATTGAAAAAGGAGCAACATGGAATACATATTATACATGTATATGTAACTATAGAATAAGCGATAAGAATGTCCCGGGATATTTACATACCGAAAGCGTATCAAACACGACACAGCGTGTGCAATTACATATTAGCCTCTTTATCCGACCCTTATTTCATAACATCGGTGTCAGGTCAGTTCATGGATAACTTTCTCACACCCCGTATAAGCCGAGCCGGAACTAATTGCCGCTCGGTCGAGTAGCAACTGGCGTCTGAAAGGAACTGGGTCGTTAGCCGTAGTTTAATGATGGCGAAGGACGAGGGCTTGAAGTGTCTTACGAAGGACGGACGTCGAGCGTCCTTTTATTCATTGGAGGACGACCCTCGAGCGAATCGATAATCCGACGCGATAGATCCGTCTGGCGAAGAAGAGAGGATACCGTTCGAGCTCTCGCTCGAGCAAAATCGACGACGAAAAAACCCGCGGATCGGCCGATCATTAAGTCTCTCCTCCGGTGGGTGCCTGGATGATTCGATCGAGCGGCATAATTCGCGATTCGATTCATTTTCTTCATGCTGCATCTGATACGCCCGCGGTATCGAGGCCCCGAATAAAGGCAGATAGATAGCCAGATATAGATGAGTATATTAATAGGCCCGAGACGCGACTCTACACTTGGATACCGCGGAATGAAGCGAGTAATGAGATTATACGGGATGTTTAGCAATTAGAAGTGCAAGCACTTGAATCAAAATCTTGGTCGCGTCGCTCGGCCGACTTAAAATTCTAAGAACAAGAGATTGTGGAGGACGACACATTTGCAAACTTAATATATGTATATATCATTTCAAATTATAAATGAATTCAAGGAGGGAAACTTTATTAAATTTTATATCAAAATAGGTGCATATCAAGAAAAAAATTACATAATAAATACAACGCAGAATTTATTTTTAAATTTTTCTCCAATTATTGTGATGATAAATAATTACAGACAAATTTAAAAACAAACATTTGCAAATTTAGTATATGTATAATTATATGAACATATTTTTCAAATTTTAAATGAATTCAAGGAGGAAAACTTTATTAAATTTTATATCAAAATAGGCGCATATCAAGAAAAAAATGACATAATCAAGAGACACGGTAGTGTCTCGCGACCAGTTAAGGACGTAGCCGAGACAACCGTGTATCTTAACGCGAGTCGGACATTTGAGTCTTTATAATATTTCGAATTCTCAATAACGGCTGAAGCAATCGAGTTTATACTAGACTTAATCGATAGATTGAGTTTGAATTATATAATAAAAGTGTCTTTATTTCTGCTCTACGTGATTTGTAAGCAGAGATATAAAATGCAAAGTCGAAATATGAAAAATTTCTTTTAAGAAACGTCCCCGTCATCATTGTCATCATCGACCACGCAAACATAGTAGTATCGTGCTACACGTATTCACACGTATACAACACATGCGCACACATATATCACACGTACACAACACATAAATAGAGCATGTATTGGAAATGTTCCATCTCGCACGTTTTACAACGACGCGCGATAGTTGCCCTCCGCTATATTGACAGCGTGCGGGGTAGATATTTTCAATCAATCAACGTGCGGGGTTAGATATTTTCAATTTCAATTTTTACATTCAATTTTAATGTTATTATTTGCAAATTTATGGTCATAATATTTCAATAATATTTCAATATATAAATGCCTATGTATGAGTATGCATATATTTTTAATAATAGTTGCCCTCCGCTATAATTGACAGCGTGCGGGGTTAGATATTTTCAATTTCAATTTTTTTCAGTTGTACATCAAGCAGGTAGCATTATCAGCTCACTTGTGAGCATGGGTTGGGCAATGGCTAGTTATCATCGCAGCATTCGATTAGCTTAACAAGATAAATCTAATATCAGTGCTATAGGAACTATTTTACAATTTTTCTGGCATTTTCTTATTGCAGGTACATATATATCCAATAATTAATATACAAAATTAAATATTATTCATCACACACTTTGTATCAAAATAATATATTTTTAAAATTTATTTTAAATTTATTTATCATTTGTGATTGTAGTGGCAAGGATCTTATTGCTCAGTGTCATTGCAAGCATCTGGCCTATATATACCATAATATATTGCGTAATACATTGGCTAAGTATGACAATATAGATTTTGATAGATTCCCATGGAATATTGGAATTTTGTCGGACTTACAGTCATCCACCACATATGCAGCCTACAATTAAAGAACGCATTTTATCCATATGATTTGCTTCCGTTATTGGAATATTTAAAATAAAATTTTATTAATAAATTTCGATGAAATATTTATAAGAGGTTGAAGAAACTATGAAACAAATTCAGTCTCATAAAAGGGTAGTTGGAACAATAGTGGTGAATGCAGAAGGTATTACATGAGATCATTGACATGATTTACTTGTAGTTGTAAACAAAATTTATAAAATTATATTTGTTTTAGGTATTCCTATAAAGTCAACATTAGATAATACGACAACAGTTCAATACAGCACGGTTGATAAGTCAATTGTCAGATAAGCTCGTTCTGTCGTACGTGAATTGAATCCAACAAATGATTTAACTTTCTTGCGCATACGTAGCAAAAAACATAAAATTATGATGGCACAAGATAAAGAATTCATATTAATAGTAGTACAAAATCCAGTGTGATTATATTAAAAGAAACAAAAATATATTTCAAAGTTAAGATTTATTTTTTTGGTTGTTAATTTAATCTGTATGCTACATTGGATGTTTAATATCTATTCAATTACATTAAAGAAAATAACAGAATAAAGCTTAAAATTATACAAAATGCCAGTATTTAATTACTAATTTAACAAATTATGAACCTTTTAGAGTTTTTAAATAGTGCTTTCTTCTTTGGTAACAAAATATTATATTTTTAAGTTTGATAAGTATGAAAATCTGTATATATATGTCAATTTCATGTCATGTTTATTTTTGTATTTAATACAATTATAAATGTACAGTTTCTCATCAATAAAATATCAATCAGTATCTTTTTTATAATTTAATTTTAATATTGTAGATTGTTTTGTATTCAGTGGACAAAAAAAATATTAGTAGTTGGTCCTATTAATTATACATACATATAAGAGTGTTCGCACAAATAATTCTATGCAGTCTTTAAGATAATATAACAATACTGTATAAATATAATCAATTTAAAATACATCTAATCAAAATTGGATGTATTAAATCAACTAGCATATAAAAAAGATTTTTTAAAATTATATATATATAATAAAAATCCAACATTTTATATATATATATATATATATATATAGATAAATATATTTATTTATTGTATATCATAAATATATATTTATTTATTTATATTTACCTATCTTTTTTTATATATATGGTAGAAATACAATGTATGAGTTATTTTATTT
Organism: Nylanderia fulva; assembly: GCF_048542155.1. Classification (NCBI taxonomy): domain Eukaryota; kingdom Metazoa; phylum Arthropoda; class Insecta; order Hymenoptera; family Formicidae; genus Nylanderia; species Nylanderia fulva. Next base: position 12,181 of record NW_028189581.1, read on the forward strand.
TGCAAAATTTTTGAAAGTTAAACTATTAATTACAATGAAATTATTTCATATAATACCGAGATTCTTTTCATAATAAAGATTAAGAGAGAGTTAGATTTTATCATAAGATTTATAAAAGTCATAAGATAAGGTTAATTGCATATTGTATAGTTTATCTCTCATTTTTTAAAGTAAATAAATATCAAAGTTACATTGCTTGAACTGGTGCGTTTGAAGTATGTTGTCTTTTTGAGGGATGCAAGACAATATAGTACAAAAGCATTGCTGTAATTCCCAAGAAAAGGAAATGATACAAATAATAAAGATTATATTAAAGTACTAAGCCTCTTTAACTGCAGGAGGACAAGCATATTGCCATAATAAATTTGCTGCAATATTTTCAAAAAAGCAGATAACATAGAAAGATAGATGTTTTCAAAATGTTTTGCTATCTACAGCATTGAGATATATAAAAATGTGCACTATGCCAATAACAGAAGCAAATAATATGGAATAAATGCGTTCTTTAATTGTAGGCTGCATATGTGGTGGATGACTGCAAGTCCGACAAAATTCCAATATTCCATGGGAATCTATCAAAATCCATATTGTCATACTTAGCCAATGTATTACACAATATATTATGGTATATACAGGCCAGATGCTTGCAATGACACTGAGCAATAAAATCCTTGCCACTACAATCACAATGATAAAAATGATTAAATAAATTTAAAATAAATTTTTAAAAATATATTATTTTGATACAAATTGTGTAATGAATAATATTTAATTTTGTATATTAATTATTGGATATATATGTACCTAAAATAAGAAAATGCCAGAAAAATTGAATTTGCTTATTTATTTAAAGATGCTTATCATATACAAAAATGAATGATATAATCTCTAAAACTCACCTTTAAAAAAAGGTAAAAAAAGGCGACCAGTTAAGGGCACGCCATTAACAAAAATTATCCATTGCAAACCCATGTACAATAGAATTGTATGAAAAATTATCGATTATAAACCCATGTACAATCGTAACAAAAGTAATGAAATAAAAAAAAAATTACGCCAAGTGAAAGTAGAAACTTGTACCAGTGGAAAATTAAAGTTGCAGACATATATAGAGTCGTATAATGAATCAATAAAAATTTAAATTTGCAAATGTAGAATTGTACCATAAAAAAACTTATCTTTTAAAAAAAAGATAAACAAGATGCCAAGTCCATGCGCCATGTGAAAAAGTGTTAAACAAAAAAGTATTTTAAGTAAAAAAATCTATCAATTGACAAAAATTTATGTTCTAAAATTAATATCTCTACAAAAGTAATGTCCAATTATTGCGCGAATAAATAAACATTTTTATAAAAATTAAAATTTAAAAACTTATGCAAATTTAAAATTAATATAAAATAAAAAGAAATAAAAAAATTTTAGTTAAAAAACTGGGCGCGCTGCAATGAGTTTTAAAAGTAACAATTTAATTTTAATATCATTAGAATATTATTTAGCAGCGCGCCCAGTTTTTTTTAACTAAAATTTTTTTATTTCTTTTTATTTTATATTAATTTTAAATTGCATAGTTTTTAAATTTTAATTTTTTATAAAAAATGTTTATTTATTCGCGCAATAATTGGACATTACTTTTTGTAGAGATATTAATTTTAGAACATAAATTTTTGTCAATTGATAGATTTTTTTACTTAAAAATACTTTTTTGTTTAACACTTTTCACATGGCGCATGGACTTGGCATCTTGTTTATCTTTTTTTTTATAAGATAAGTTTTTTATGGTACAATTCTACATTGCAAATTTAAATTTTTATTGATTCATTATACGACTCTATATATGTCTGCAACTTTAATTTTCCACTGGTACAAGTTTCTACTTTCACTTGGCGCAATTTTTTTTTATTTATTACTTTGTTACGATTGTACCTGGTTTATAATCGATAATTTTTTCATACACTTCTATTGTACATGGGTTTGCAATGGATAATTTTTGTTAATGGCGTGCCCTTAACTGGTCGCCTTTTTACCTTTTTCCTCGAGTATTTAACGAACTGGAGAGGTACAAGTATAAGTCACGATGAAATAGTGAAGGGAAACTGTTCGAAGTCTAGGTAGAAGAATATAAAGCTGAAAAGAGAGGAGAATATTGAGTAGGTCGAGAATTATAGCAGAATATTTCAAACGATTCTTTTTGATTAAAATGATTCGAAAGAGCAAAGGATTTATAGTGGCTCTGCGATACATATGAATTTAAATTGATATTCTGGTTATTTATATTTTTGGTCAAACTTGAGGCAAATTCAGTAATTGTTGTGGGAAAGAGAACTTTGAAAAGGAAAAGAAGAAAACTGATTATAAATATAAAACGTAGGATTATATATAATCTTAGCATATTTTAGATTACTGCAAAGCATATTGGAGCAAAAATGTCTTCTCAAATGTCTTAAATCTTCATCTACAATCGTATTTAACACCATAAATTCAGCAAACAGCAATATTTCACAATTTCCATTCGTTAGTCAAGAAACTTCTTTTGCCAACGCTAAGCCGTCCTGGAATTCACGAAATCCAATCCCGCAAACTGTTTTCGCGGCCTTGTCACCGACAATTTATGGCTTCTGCGAGCGATCTTGACAGGTTTACCCGAATATTTATACGGTCTCGCGAACAGTGGAATCGTACATTAACGGATGGAAGATCGTGTTCGGCGACTCATCCCATCTAAGGAAAGACCAATTCATCTTTCTCGTCTATCTCCAACGATACGCTAGATCCGGTTAATTAGAGATAACGAACGGGGCTCAACTAACTAGTATTCACACGCATCCCACGCGTCTTAATACCAAGTACGGGAAGCTCCTCCTCTGCTTGTTAGGCACTTTATTATACATTAAAGAGAATTATTGTACTATAAATAAGGAAGAATATGAGAGATGGGAAAAAGAGAGGAAAAGGAGAAATATAATAATTTCTAAAACAAAAAAGGTTTGTAAATTTGTTAAATTGTTATTATGTACATATAAACTTGAAATTTAAGGCACAAAATACTTACAACTAGAGATATATTTGACAGGTGTCAGTAAATTTTAAATGTAATTTAATTGATTATTCAGATTTTTATTCGTCGTTTAGCGCCATTTAAAAGAACATTTCCAACAAGATATATGTTATCTTATCTCAAGAAATTAAGTCAAGAAAGTCATATATGTTTTTGTCATACCAATTTAAATTTATTTTAGAGCTGCGCAATTTTTGTTACGAGTCTATGAAATATATGTAGGTGTGTGATTATATATACATATATTGATATTTATATAACTTTGCTTTTTATTTCTTATAGATTACGTATATTAATATATTAAATTAATCGTGATTTTTTTTATTGCTTGCGATCGTATTGCAATTTCTTTAAAGAATTAATTTTCAGTAAATTATAATGTGTTCTTCTTTTATTCTGTTCTATTGCACTTAACAGTTATTTTGGATAAATAAAATTTGAATTCAATATTAATAATAGTGAAGTATTAACGCAACTTATAAATCTTTTGCGAGATATTGGATAATTGTTCTCAGCATTGTTTGAACTTTGATTGTTTCATATTACATAGTAATATTTCGTTTTATATTATTATATTTCGTTTTATATTATTATACGTCTTACAATTATGTTTTGCACGTTGTTTTTTGCGGCAGTTATACCGCGAGATGCTTTTGTGCATATGTGACTCTCGATTCAACTTTATCTTATTTTCTTGGTCGAATGGAAACGTGTACAAAGCGGCGGGCGCGACGTAATTATATCTTTCGTAATAACGGTTTTACCGCGTCGAGCACCTTCTAATTACCGCATTGTATATCGTGCAAATATAACGAGCGGAATATGAAGCGTATTATAAACAGCGCGAATTGCTCCGCAATGTTGTTCGTAATCATATGCGAAAATATATTATCCGTAGACTGGTGAAGCAAAAAACAGGAAAAAAAACGATGCATTTTTATCGCAGATGACACTCTTAATCACATAGAAAAATGCGAAGACAATGATTTATAACGTAATTAAAATGGAATACAAATATAGGAAAGAATTACAATTCTTTACAAAATTGAATTTTTAAAATATATTTTTTAACTTCTATAAATATATATAGAAATACCTGAGAATACAGATGTCAAGTTTGTGCAACATTATTTTGTTCTACGAGATGTTTTTTAAAAATTAATTATCATTTTTATGAGGTTTTTTTAGAGATTTATAGTTTTACATATGATATTTAGGAAGAATTCTATTTTTTTAAAAGCAAAGATATAAAAATAAAATAGTCACAAGCACATGTATGAATATCTAGGTGAGACGCTAGGATTAATTTTTGAGATTCTATTTATTCTATAACAATTCTTGTATAGTTGTTTAATATTTATTTGCATTGCATTTCTAAATGTTCTAATTATTAACAATATTAAATACTTTATGAACAAATTCTATTATTATATTCAACGCTATGAGAATTGAAATTGATTTTGAAAATGAGATCTTTTAATATTAATTTATAAGTTTCCACGAAATAATACGCTAACTTTTACACACATACATATATAAATTATATTTATATCGAAGTTCTATCTTATAAAATTAAATATATTAAATATAAAAAATATCATATACATAATAATATATATTTTAATTATTTAAATACTTCCATTTTGAGTAGAACCATTTCATTAATCATTACTTGTAATTTTATGACAATATCTTTGATGTGTTTAATACTGACTTTAATTTCATTTATCTCTGAAAAAAAATTGCATTTATTTAAAAATTTATTTCCTACATTGTCGAGTCAAATCGGGTTTTATTAAAACCCTGCTATTGTTTCGTTTTTTCGACGCATCTCATGTATTTTTGTGCCCCATAATTTTCTTGCGCCGACACAAAGCAGCTATAGTTTGCCGCATAGCTAACCGCATACCATAACCCACAGTTCGTTGCGATGGCCGAACCGCACATTACGTAAGGTCGGATATAACGATCCAGATATGTAGACACAGCTCTTACCTTGAACCGTATATCACTTCTAAGGGTTAAATGTTTCTGCAAGAAAATATGCGTATAGCAGACTTTTTTTATTAATATTATCAAAGGCCTATAATCACTATTAGTGATTATTCGAAATAATTATATTATACTTTTTTAAGATATAGGTATATAATATTATGAATGACTAATTAAATCTTAATTATTTATTAATTATTTAATGGTAATGTTTATATTTAAATATATAACTTATACAACTGATACAGTTGAAATAAATTAACAAGCTATCGTGTGAATGAATTTAATAAACAAAGTTTAAGAAAGAAATGTTAAATCATAATTAGTAGAATGAAATAATGTAGAGTTAATTAGCATTAATTAATATGTTACTAATTATATTAATGTCGTGGTATCGAGAATTATATATTCCGATGTTATTGATCGTGGTTTCAATGTTACGGCAGATTTACAAGAGCTTTATTTGCATTTCGGAGAAAGATGCTTGTATCAAAACGCGTATGTGTATTCTATTTATGATACACTCTGTATTATGCTCATATATTACGTAACGATCATACATCATCAAACAAGAATAGTTTTTTATAATATCTCATTTTTTTTTCATCGAATTTATTTTAACTTTACACACTCGATAACTTTTTTATATTAAGGAATTAATTTCTGCGCGACATAAACGTTAATTACAGGGTTTGTCCGGAAAGTTTAAAGCTTTGCATTTTTTAAAAAAGAATTTATTGGGTCGCATAGGTAAAAAAACTTAAAATTGTTCGAAGTATGACCCTTTTGCGTCAATACTTTTTGGGCCCAAAGCGATTTTCCCTGCGTCAAAAAATTTCTGGAACTCCTTGGGCGGGGGTGCTGTTCAGGGAGGCCGTCGAATACTTTTACCCTTTTTCCAAACCCACTCGAGCTGTTGTCCTTTGAGCTCCCTTTTCAGCCGAGGGAAAAAAAAAAAAGTCCGCCGGGGGAAAAATTTCTTGAGCATTTTTAAAAAATTTTCCCGCGGCGGCTTGCCAGCTTCACGCAAAAACTTTAAACGCATAGCGTTTTCTCTATCGTTCTCCCCCATCACAAAATTCGACGCGACCACTAAGCCCGAGGTTCCCAGAATAAGCCCCTCCTAACCCCCCAAGCGCATGGAAAAAATTGAGCGACCTACCGGGTTGGGGAAAACTAAAAAGGGGACCCCCCCCCTTCCCCCCCAACCGGTCCCATCGCTCTGCGATTTAAGTCCGTCACAAAAATGCGAAAGCTTTTCTTTCCGGACAAACCCTGTA